>NW_026287887.1:0-30673 GCF_023373465.1 Oncorhynchus keta | reverse complement strand
GGGAATATGCTGTAGAGAATATGCTGTAGGGAATATGCTGTAGGGAATATGCTGTAGGGGTTATGTTGTAGAGAATATGCTGTAGGGAATATGCTATAGAGAATATGCTGTAGGAATATGTTGTAGGAATATGCTGTAGGGAATATGCTGTAGGAATATGCTGTAGGGGTTATGTTGTAGAGAATATGCTGTAGGAATATGCTATAGAGAATATGCTGTAGAGAATATGCTGTAGAGAATATGCTGTAGGGAATATGCTGTAGAGAATATGCTGTAGGGGTTATGTTGTAGAGAATATGCTGTAGGGGTTATGTTGTAGAGAATATGCTGTAGGGGTTATGTTGTAGAGAATATGCTGTAGAGAATATGCTATAGAGAATATGCTGCAGAGAATATGCTGTAGGGAATATGCTATAGAGAATATGCTATAGAGCATATGCTGTAGAGAATATGCTGTAGGGGTTATGTTGTAGAGAATATGCTGTAGGAATATGCTATAGAGAATATGCTATAGAGAATATGCTATAGAGAATATGCTGTAGGAATATGCTGTAGAGAATATGCTATAGAGAATATGCTGTAGAGAATATGCTGTAGAGAATATGCTATAGAGAATATGCTGTAGAGAATATGCTGTAGAGAATATGCTGTAGGGGTTATGTTGTAGAGAATATGCTGTAGGGAATATGCTGTAGAGAATATGCTATAGAGAATATGCTGTAGAGAATATGCTGTAGAGAATATGCTATAGAGAATATGCTGTAGAGAATATGCTATAGAGAATATGCTGTAGGGGTTATGCTGTAGAGAATATGGTTGTAGGGGTTATGTTGTAGAGAATATGCTATAGAGAATATGCTGTAGAGAATATGCTATAGAGAATATGCTGTAGGGGGTTATGTTGTAGACCAGGGTTCCCAAACATTTTTGACCCACGACCTCATTTGTGACCCTCACCCATGTGAACAAAAATTATGTAATCAATGTTGACTTTTTATTTAAGGGCTGTGGTTGTCATTGAAAAACATTAACAGTATTTCTGATTGTCTTCTCTACAAATGGACCATAACTGCTATGAGTATCCCTCACAGCTAACGTCCAAAGGTTGGGGAGTTTCTGAGTCAGAGTTTCCTCTTGATTGCTAGAAATGGAATTACATTCTTTGTTTAACAGTGTTATCTGACAAAGGTATTGCTGGTAGTTTCTGTTCCTCTGCCTCCCCACTCATTGGTTTCACCATATCTATTGCGGACGGTAATATCAAAGTCTCTGCTATAGTGTGTAGTTTCATAGTGTAGCTAGTCATTCACCATAGGGAGTGAGTCAATAGTGTGTAGTTTGATAGTGTAGCTAGTCATTCTTCATAGGGAGTGATTCAATAGTGTGTAGTTTCATAGTGTAGCTAGTCATTCACCATGGGAGTGATTCCAGTAGTGTGTAGTTTCATAGTGTAGCTAGTCATTCACCATAGGGAATTGATTCAATAGTGTGTAGTTTCATAGTGTAGCTAGTCATTCACCATGGGAGTGATTCAATAGTGTGGTTTCATAGTGTAGCTAGTCAATGGTGTGTAGTTTCATAGGTGTAGCTAGTCATTCACCATGGGAATGATTCAATAGTGTGGTTTTCATAGTGTAGCTAGTCATTCACCATAGGAATGATTCAGTAGTGTGTGGTTTCATGTGTAGCTAGTCATTCACCATGGAATGATTCAATAGTGTAGTTTCATAGTGTAGCTAGTCATTCACCATGGGAGTGATTCAATAGTGTGGTTTCATAGTGCAGCTAGTCAATAGTGTGTAGTTTCATAGTGTAGCTAGTCATTCACCATGGGAATGATTCAATAGTGTGGTTTCATAGTGTAGCTAGTCATTCACCATAGGAATGATTCAGTAGTGTGTAGTTTCATAGTGTAGCTAGTCATTCACCATGGGAATGATTCAATAGTGTGTGGTTTCATAGTGTAGCTAGTCATTCACCATAGGAATGATTCAGTAGTGTGTGGTTTCATAGTGTAGCTAGTCATTCACCATGGGAATGATTCAATAGTGTGTGGTTTCATAGTGTAGCTAGTCATTCACCATAGGAATGATTCAGTAGTGTGTGGTTTCATAGTGTAGCTAGTCATTCACCATAGGAATGATTCAGTAGTGTGTGGTTTCATAGTGTAGCTAGTCATTCACCATAGGGAGTGATTCAATAGTGTGTAGTTTCATAGTGTAGCTAGTCATTCACCATAGGAGTGATTCAACAGTGTGTAGTTTCATAGTGTAGCTAGTCATTCACCATAGGAGTGATTCAGTAGTGTGTAGTTTGATAGTGTAGCTAGTCATTCACCATGGGAATGATTCAATAGTGTGTGGTTTCATAGTGTAGCTAGTCATTCACCATGGGAATGATTCAGTAGTGTGTGGTTTTCATAGTGTAGCTAGTCAATAGTGTGGTTTCATAGTGTAGCTAGTGATTCACCATGGGAATGATTCAGTAGTGTGGTTTGATAGTGTAGCTAGTCATTCACCATGGGAATGATTCAATAGTGTGTAGTTTTCATAGTGTTGCTAGTCATTCACCATGGGAATGATTCAGTAGTGTGTAGTTTGATAGTGTTGCTAGTCAATAGTGTGTAGTTTGATAATGTAGCGAGTCATTCACCATGAGAATGATTCAGTAGTGTGGTTTGATAGTGTAGCTAGTCATTCACCATGAGAATGATTCAATAGTGTGTAGTTTGATAATGTAGCTAGTCATTCACCATGGGACTGGGACATGTTTCAGTACAGGTCAGATGGGAATATTGACGAATACGCTGATTCGGTGTAGTTCATTAGAACGTGCGTCGAAGATGTCGTTCCCATAGCAACGATAAAAACATTCCCTAACCAGAAACCGTGGATTGATGGCAGCATTCGCGTGAAACTGAAAGCGAACCACTGCTTTTAATCAGGGCAAGGTGTCTGGCAACATGACTGAATACAAACAGTGCAGCTATTCCCTCCGCAAGGCTATTAAACAAGCTAGCGTCAGTACAGAGACAAAGTGGAATCTCAATTCAACGGCTCAGACACAAGAGCATGTGGCAGGGTCTACAGTCAATCACGGACTACAAGATGAAATCCAGCTGAGTCACGGACCAGGATGTCTTGCTCCCAGGCAGACTAAATAGCTTTTTGCCCGCTTTGAGGACAATACAGTGCCACTGACACGGCCTGCAACGAAGCATGCGGTCTCTCCTTCACTGCAGCAGGTGAGTAAGACATTTAAACGTGTTAACCCTCGCAAGGCTGCAGGCCCAGACGGCATCCCCAGCCGCGCCCTCAGAGCATGCGCAGACCAGCTGGCAGTGTGTTTACGGACATATTCAATCAATCCCTATACCAGTCTGCTGTTCCCACATGCTTCAAGAGGGCCACCATTGTTCCTGTTCCCAAGAAAGCTAAGGTAACTGAGCCCCTGCGACTACCGCCCCGTAGCACTCACTTCCCGTCATCATGAAGTGCTTTGAGAGACTAGTCAAGGACCATATCACCTCCACCCTACCTGACACCCTAGACCCACTCCAATTTGCTTACCGCCCAAATAGGTCCACAGGCGATGCAATCTCAACCACACTGCACACTGCCCTAACCCACCTGGACAAGAGGAATACCTATGTGAGAATGCTGTTCATCGACTACAGCTCGGCATTCAACACCATAGTACCCTCCAAGCTCGTCATCAAGCTCGAGACCCTGGGTCTCGACCCCGCCCTGTGCAACTGGGTACTGGACTTCCTGACGGGCCGCCCCCAGGTGGTGAGGGTAGGCAACAACATCTCCCGCTGATCCTCAACACGGGGCCCCACAAGGGTGCGTTCTGAGCCCTCTCCTGTACTCCCTGTTCACCCACGACTGCGTGGCCACGCACGCTCCAACTCAATCATCAAGTTTGCGGACGACACAACAGTGGTAGGCTTGATTACCAACAACGACGAGACGGCCTACAGGGGAGGAGGTGAGGGCCCTCGGAGTGTGGTGTCAGGAAAATAACCTCACACTCAACGTCAGCAAAACTAAGGAGATGATTGTGGACTTCAGGAAACAGCAGAGGAACACCCCCTATCCACATCGATGGAACAGTAGTGGAGAGGGGTAGCTAGTTTTAAGTTCCTCGGCATACACATCACAGACAAACTGAATTGGTCCACTCACACTGACAGCGTCGTGAAGAAAGCGCAGCAGCGCCTATTCAACCTCAGGAGGCTGAAGAAATTGGTTTGTCACCAAAAGCACTCACAACTTCTACAGATGCACAATCGAGAGCATCCTGGCGGGCTGTATCACCGCCTGGTACGGCAACTGCTCCGCCCTCAACCGTAAGGCTCTCCAGAGGGTAGTGAGGACTGCACAACGCATCACCGGGGGCAAACTACCTGCCCTCCAGGACACCTACACCACCACGTTGTTACAGGAAGGCCATAAAGATCATCAAGGACATCAACCACCCGAACCACTGCCTGTTCACCCCGCTATCATCCAGAAGGCGAGGTCAGTACAGGTGCATCAAAGCTGGGACCGAGAGACTGAAAAACAGCTTCTATCTCAAGGCCATCAGACTGTTAAACAGCCACCACTAACAGTGTGAGTGGCTGCTGCCAACACACTGTCATTGACACTGACCCAACTCCAGCCATTTTAATAATGGGAATTGATGGGAATTATGTAAATATATCACTAGCCACTTTAAACAATGCTACCTTATATAATGTTACTTACCTACATTATTCATCTCATATGCATATGTATATACTGTACTCTACATCATCGACTGCATCCCCTTATGTAACACATGTATCACTAGCCACTTTAACTATGCCACTTTGTTTACTTTGTCTACACACTCATCTCATATGTATATACTGTACTCGATACCATCTACTGTATGCTGCTCTGTACCATCACTCATTCATATATCCTTATGTACATATTCCTTATCCCCTTACACTGTGTATAAGACAGTAGTTTTGGAATTGTTAGTTAGATTACTTGTTGGTTATCACTGCATTGTCGGAACTAGAAGCACAAGCATTTCGCTACACTCGCATTTAACATCTGCTAACCATGTGTATGTGACAAATAAAATTTGATTTGATTTGATTTGATTTGAATGATTCAGTAGTGTGTAGTTTGATAGTGTAGCTAGTGATTCACTATGGGAATGATTCAGTAGTGTGGTTTCATAGTGTAGCTAGTCATTCACCATGGGAATGATTCAGTAGTGTGTGGTTTCATAGTGTAGCTAGTCATTCACCATGGGAATGATTCAGTAGTGTGTGGTTTCATAGTGTAGCTAGTCATTCACCATGGGAATGATTCAATAGTGTGTGGTTTCATAGTGTAGCTAGTCATTCACCATGGGAATGATTCAATAGTGTGTAGTTGCATAGTGTAGCTAGTCATTCACCATGGGAATGATTCAATAGTGTAGCTAGTCATTCACCATGGGAATGATTCAATAGTGTGTAGTTTGATAGTGTAGCTAGTCATTCACCATGGGAATGATTCAATAGTGTGTAGTTTGATAGTGTAGCTAGTCATTCACCATGGGAATGATTCAATAGTGTGTAGTTTGATAGTGTAGCTAGTCATTCACCATGGGAATGATTCAGTAGTGTGTCGCTAGTCATTCACCATGGGAATGATTCAATAGTGTGTGGTTTCATAGTGTAGCTAGTCATTCACCATGGGAAATGATTCAGTAGTGTGTGGTTTCATAGTGTAGCTAGTCAATAGTGTGGTTTCATAGTGTAGCTAGTGATTCACCATGGGAATGATTCAGTAGTGTGGTTTGATAGATGTAGCTAGTCATTCACCATGGAATGATTCAGTAGTGTGGTTTGATAGTGTAGCTAGTGATTCACCATGGGAATGATTCAGTAGTGTGTGTGGTTTCATAGTGTAGCTAGTCAATAGTGTGGTTTCATAGTGTAGCTAGTGATTCACCATGGGAATGATTCAGTAGTGTGGTTTGATAGTGTAGCTAGTGATTCACCATGGGAATGATTCAGTAGTGTGGTTTGATAGTGTAGCTAGTCATTCACCATGGGAATGATTCAGTAGTGTCTGGTTTCATAGTGTAGCTAGTCAATAGTGTGGTTTCATAGTGTAGCTAGTGATTCACCATGGGAATGATTCAGTAGTGTGGTTTTGATAGTGTAGCTAGTGATTCACCATGGGAATGATTCAGTAGTGTGGTTTGATAGTGTAGCTAGTGATTCACCATGGGAATGATTCAGTAGTGTGTGGTTTCATAGTGTAGCTAGTGATTCACCATGGGAATGATTCGGTAGTGTGTGGTTTCATAGTGTAGCTAGTCAATAGTGTGGTTTTATAGTGTAGCTAGTGATTCACCATAGGAATGATTCAATAGTGTGTAGTTTCATAGTGTAGCTAGTCATTCACCATGGGAATGATTCAGTAGTGTGGTTTGATAGTGTAGCTAGTCAATAGTGTGTGGTTTCATAGTGTAGCTAGTCATTCACCATGGGAGTGATTCAATAGTGTGTAGTTTGATAGTGTAGCTTAGTCATTCACCATGGGAATGATTCAGTAGTGTGGCCGTTAAATGTAATCTTTTAAATTGGAATCATTTTCATTTAGATGTTTTAAGTAAACCACATTTACATTCTTTTGAGATAGAAGAAGATATTATAATATGTTTTAGTGTTTATATCTTTTGGGGGCGGGGGGTTGCAAATTCTCCCGACCCCCATTTTTAATAGCAGTCGCGACCCTGGTTTTAGGAACCACTGCTGTGGGGAAGATGCTGTATTTATTATTGTCAACAAGTCTGGTTGTATTTCCAGCTCATCCTGTGGACGCAGACTGGATGACCCCACAGTGACCTCAACAACAGGAACTGGAAGTAGCTTCTCTGCTGGACTCAGTCGTCTCAACATCCTAGTGGCCCAGAGGTGGGTGATTGGCTCTTTCTCACGTCTTTCATTGATCTAAAAGAACTGACCAGGTGAACGCTAAAGCCTGATGACCAGGTTCCATCATGTACAGGACTAAGCCTGATGACCAGCTTCCATCATGTACAGGACTAAGCCTGATGACCAGCTTCCATCAGCTTCCACCATGTACAGCCCTCAAAAAAAAAAATATGCCATTTAGCGGACGCTTTTATCCAAAGCGACTTACAGTCATGTGTGCATACATTCTACGTATGGGTGGTCCCGGAATCGAACCCACTACCCTGGCGTTACAAGCGCCATGCTCTACCAACTGAGCTACAGAAGGACCACAAAAAAAAAAAAAAAAAAGAAAAAAGTATTCCCGCCCCTTTTTCCACATTTTGTTACACGCTGAACATAAACATAGTAATATAAATGACAGAGTGAAAAGAAGGAAGACTGTACAGAATAAAAAATATTCTAAACAGGGAGGACTGTAATAACAGTCTTGTTGCAACAAGGCACTAAAGGCATTCTGCAACAACAACAAATAAGGCAACATGCATTTTTGTCCTCGATACAAAGCTGATGTTTGGGTTAAATCCCAACACAACACATTACTGAGTACAACTCTTCACATTTTCAAGCTGCATCATGTTATGGCTATGCTTGTCAACAGCAAGGACTTCAAGAGTTTTTAGGATAAAAATAAACGGAATAGTGCTAAGCACAAAAATCCTAGAGGAAGACTTTTAGATTTCAGTCTCCTTTCCAAAGACACTGGGAGACAAATTCACCTTTAATTTTAAAAAATTATTTATTTTATTTATTACAAATTTAACTTTCTTTTTTTAAACTTTATTTTATTTATACCTTTATTTAACCAGGTAGGCTAGTTGAGAACCAAGTTCTCATTTACAATTGCGACCTGGCCAAGATAAAGCAAAGCAGTGTGACACAAACACCAACACAGAGTTACACATGGGATAAACAAACGTACAGTCAATAACACAATAGAAAATGTGTGTGCAAATGGAGTGAGGAGGCCACAGTGGCGAAGTAATTATAATTTAGCAATTAACACTGGAGTGATAGATGTGCAGATGAGGATGTGCAAGTAGAAATACTGGTGTGCAAAAAGTAAATAAAAACAACATGGAGATGAGGTAGGTAGTTGGTTGGATGGGCTATTTAAAGATTGGCTGTGTACAGCTGCAGCGATCGGTTAGCTGCTCTGACAGCCAATGTTTAAAGTTAGCGAGGGAGATATGTCTCCAACTTCAGTGATTTTTGCAATTCGTTAAAGTCATTGGCAGCAGAGAACTGGAAGGAAAGGCGGCCAAAGGAGGTGTTGGCTTTGGGGGTGACGAGTGAAATATACCTGCTGGAGAACATGCTACGGGTGGGTGTTGCTATGGTGACCAGTGAGCTGGGAATAAGGTGAGGCACTGCCTAGAAAAGACTTGTAGATGACCTGGAGCCAGTGGGTTTGGCGACGGATGTGTAGTGAACCCAGCCGACTAGAGCATACAGGTCGCAGTGGTGGGTAGTAAGTATATGGGGCTTTGGTGACAAAATGGATGGCACTGTGATAGACTGCCTCCAATTTGTTGAGTAGAGTGTTGGGGCTATTTTGTAAATGACATCGACGAAGTCGAGGATCGGTAGGATGGTCAGTTGCGAGATTGTTTGGCAGCGTGAGTGATGAAGGAGGCTTTGATGCGAAATAGAAGCCGATTCTAGATTTAATTTAGGATTGGAGATGTGAGTCTGGAAGGAGAGTCTAGCCAGACACCTACAGTCGAAGTCTGAAGTTTACGTACACCTTTGCCAAACACATTTAAACTCAGTTTTCACAATTCCTGACATTTTAATCCAAGTAAAAATGTCCTGTCTTAGGTCAGTTAGGATCACCACTACTCATTATTTTAAGAATGTGAAATGTCGAATAATAGTAGAGAAATTATTTATTTCAGCTTTTATTTCTTTCATCACATTCCCAGTGGGTCAGAAGTCTACATACATTCAATTAGTATTTGGTAACATTGCCTTTAAATTGTTTTACTTGGGTCAAAACGTTTGGGAGCCTTCCACAAGCTTCCCACAATAAGTTTGGTGACTTTTGGCCCATTCCTCCAGACAGAGCTGGTGTAACAGTCAGGGTTGCCAGGCCTCCTTGCTCGCACACGCTTTTCAGTTCTGCTCACAAATGTTCTATGGGATTGAGGTCAGGGCTTTGTGATGGCCACTCCAATACCTTGACTTTGTTGTCCTTAAACCATTTTGCCACAACTTTGGCAGTATGCTTGGTCATTGTCCATTTGGAAGACCCATTTGCGACCAACTTTAACTTCTGACTGATGTCTTGAAATGTTGCTGCAATATATCCACATAATTTTCCTGTCTCATGATGCCATCTATTTTGTGAAGCGCACCAGTCCCTCCTGCAGCAAAGCACCCCCACAACATGATGCTGACACCCCCCGTGCTTCACGGTTGAGATGGTGTTCTTCGCTTGCAAGCCTCCCACTTTTTCCTCCAAACATAACGATGGTTTTATGGCCAAACAGTTCTATTTTTGTTTCATCTCCAGAAAATATGATCTTTATCCCCAGTTGCAAACCGTAGTCTGGCTTTTTATGGTGGTTTGGTGCAGTTGCTTCTTCCTTGATGAGCGGCCTTTCAGGTTGTGTCGATATAGGACTCGTTTTATTGTGGATATCGATACTTTTGTACCTGTTTCCTCCAGCATCTTCACAAGGTCCTTTGCTGTTGTTCTGGGATTGATTTGCACTTTTCGCACCAAGCTCGTTCATCTCTAAGAGACAGAACGCGTCTCCTTCCTGAGTGGTATGACGGCTGCGTGGTCCCATGGTGTTTATACTGACTCAAATGATGTCAATTTAGCCTATCAGAAGCTTCTAAAGCCATGACATAATTTTCTGGAATTTTCCAAGCTGTTTAAGGCACAGTCAACTTACTGTATGTAAACTTCTGACCCACTGGAATTGTGATACAGAGAATTATAAGTGAAATAATCTGTGTGTAAACTAGTGTTGAAAAATGACTTGTCATGCACAAAGTAGATGTCCTAACCGACCTGCAAAACTATAGTTTGTTAACAAGAAATTTGTGGAGTGGTTGAAAACTAGTTTTAATGACTCCAACCTAAGTGTATGTAAATATATATATGTTGTCCACGTATTCTAAGTCAGAGCCGTCCAGAGTAGTGATGCTGCGGGCAGAGATCGGAGGTGCGGGCAGAGATCGAGTTGAAGAGCGTGCATTTAGTTTCACTAGTGTTTAAGAGCAGTTGGAGGCCACGGAAGGAGAGTTGTAATGGCATTGAAGCTCGTCTGGAGGTTAGTAACCTGTTAGACCTATAGGGGCAGTATTTCATTTTTGGATAAAAAAAGACGTGCCCGTTTTAGCGCAATATTTTGTCACGAAAAGATGCTCGACTATGCTTGGAATTGATAGTTTTGGAAAGAAGACACTCTGACGTTTCCAGAACTGCAAAGATTTTCACTGTGAGTGCCATAGAACACAATCTACAGGCAAAACCAAGATGTTTGAGTGACCAGGAAATCAACAGGATTTCTGGAGGCAACGTTTTCCATGAGATCTCCTTATATGGCTGTGAATGCGACAGGAATGAACGGACACTTCCTATCGTTCCCCAGGTGTCTGCAGCATTGTGACGTATTTGTAGGCATATCATTGGAAGATTGCCCATAGAGCCTACAATTACCAAGTGTCCCATGGTGTCTGCGTGGAAATTGGTGCGCAAAAGTCAGGTCCCAGTATTTTTTCCATCCGAATCAGAGAAGAATGCACGCTTCTAGGACTGGCATTTCAATGAAGAGATATATGACAAAACACCTTGAGGATTGATTCAAACAACGCTTTCCATGTTTCAGTCGATATTATGGAGTTAATTCGGAAAAAGTTCGAGTTTAGGTGACTGAATTTTCGGTTAGTTTCGGTAGCCAAATGCATAGTAACAAAACGGAACGTTGTGTCCTACACAAGCATCTTTCAGGAAAAACTGGACATCTGCTATGTAACTGAGAGTCTCCTCATTGAAACATCTGAAGTTCTTCAAAGGTAAATTATTTTTATTTGATCCCTTTGCTGGTTTTTGTGAATGTTGCGTGCTAAATGCTAACGCTAAATGCTAAGCTAGCTATCACCACTCTTACACAAATTATTGATTTTCTGGTTCTAAAGCATATTTTGAAAATCTGAGACGACAGGATTGTTAAGAAAAGGATAAGCTTGAGGACAGGCATTTATTTCATTTATTTTGCAATTTTCCAGAAATCGCTAATGTTGCGTTATGGTAATGAGCTTGAGGCTGTAGTCACGATCCCGCATGCGGGATGGGGCGGCTCTAAAGAATTAACACATTTTACAATGTCTGTAGAACTTGTTCAGTTTGTCTCAGTTGTTGAAATATTTACACCGCGTTAAGTTTGCTAAAAATGAACGCAGTTGACAGAGGAGTTTTATTTTTTTGCTGAGTTATATATTTATTTATTTAGCATTTTTCTTCTGAAAAAAATGACAATTAACCATTTTAAATTCAAGCTGTAACACAAAAATGTGTGTTAAAAGTCATGAGTGTGAAAAACTCTGAAGACTCTGTATAATTCACCTCAAGTCTTTTCCAATTGGTGCTGATGAAGGGAAGTAGACGAGGACAGGGGAGGAGAGGACAGGAGAGGAGATGGGAGGAGAGGAGAGGGAGAGGAGAGGAGAGGGAGAGGAGAGGGGAGGAGAGGGGAGGAGAGGAGAGGGAGAGGAGAGGAGGGAGAGGAGAGGAGAGGAGAGGAGAGGAGAGGAGAGGAGAGGGAGAGGAGAGGAGAGGGAGAGGAGAGGGAGGATGAGAAGACAGGTAAGGACAGGGGAGGAGAGGACAGGGAGGGGGAGGACAGGGGGAGGAGAGGAGGGGGAGGGGAGGACAGGGAGGAGAGGAGAGGGGAGGGGAGGAGAGGAGGATGAGAAGACAGGTAAGGACAGGGGAGGAGAGGACAGGGGAGGGAGGACAGAGAGGGGAGGGGAGGAGAGGAGAGGAGAGGGGAGGATGAGAAGACAGGTAAGGACAGGGGAGGAGAGGACAGGGGAGGGGAGGACAGGGGGAGGAGAGAGAGGAGAGGGGAGGGGAGGAGAGGGGAGGAGAGGAGAGGAGAGGGAGGAGGGAGAGGAGAGGGGAGGATGAGAAGACAGGTAAGGACAGGGGAGGAGAGGGAGGGCACAGGGGAGGAGGGAAGAGGAGGAGAGGACAGGGGAGGAGTGGAGGGCACAGGGAAGAGGAGTGGAGGACAGGCAAGGAGACGCAGAGGGGTGGAGACTGGGAGAGGACAGACTTTTGTAGTGTCTGTTTAAAAACGTATCAAAACCATTTATCTGCCATACAGCCCTAAAGCCTTATCTCCCTCAGACTGGCTCAGGAGCAGGCAGAGAAGAAGAAGGAGCAGTGTTCTGTCACCTCTCCAACTCTGTCACCACGACGACCGGCGACTCTGAGACAAAGCAGAGGCGCAAGTGAGTCTGTTTGCCATGGCGACAGCGATACAGAGGCAGTCTGTTTAATGGATGGCTGACCTCTTAACCACTGGCGTGCTGGGAGTGTTTGCCTGCAGTTTTAGTTGAGTGTTGGTGAACGGTTTACAGTTGAGGTCATCTGCAGTGCCAATGTCTGGTGTAACAGTGAGACTGCCAACTCTGGACCATGCATGGTCACCTGTAATGGGGGTTCAAATCGCTGATCTGCAAGTTTTCAATTTTGTCCATTTCTGTTTCCCACTTACCTCTCTGTCTGTCTAAATAAAACCCTCTTACCTTTCTGTCTGAATAACTAAAACCCTCTTACCTTTCTGTCTGAATAACTAAACCCTCTTACCTTTCTGTCTGAATAACTAAAACCCTCTTACCTTTCTGTCTGAATAAAACCCACTTACCTTTCTATCTGTCTGAATAAAACCCTCTTACTCTTTCTGTCTGAATAACTAAAACCCTCTTACCTTTCTATCTGAATAACTAAAACCCTCTTACCTTCTGTCTGAATAACTAAAACCCTCTTACCTTTCTGTCTGAATAAAACCCTCTTAACTTTCTGTCTGAATAAAACCCCTCTTACCTTTCTGTCTAAATAAAACCCTCTTACCCCTTTCTGTCTAAATAACTAAAACCCTCTTACCTTTCTATCTGAATAAATAAAACCCTCTTTACCTTTGTCTGAATAACTAAAACCCTCTTACCTTTCTATCTGACTAAATAAAACCCTCTTACCTTTCTGTCTGAATAACTAAAAACCTCTTACCTTTCTGTCTAAATAAAACCCTTTACCTTTCTGTCTGAATAACTAAAACCCTCTTACCTTTCTATCTGTCTAAATAAAACCCTCTTACCTTTCTGTCTGAATAACTAAAACCCTCTTACCTTTCTGTCTAAATAAAACCCTCTTACCTTCCTGTCTGAATAACTAAAACCCTCTTACCTTCTGTCTAAATAAAATCCTCTTACCTTCCTGTCTGAATAAATGTAGATTTATAAATGTAGATTAATGTAGTTATATATTTATAAATGTTTGTTCTAGATTTATAAATGTAGTTAAATGTAAGATGAATGTCTTTACATAATTATAGTGTAGTTAAATGTAGATGAATGTAGTTATAGATTTATAAATGTAGATTAATGTAGTTAAATGTAGTTATGTTCTGTGTTCCCCTCAGCTCCCTATCTGTAGTCAGATTTATAAATGTAGATGAATGTAGTCATATAGATTATAAATGTAGATGAATGTAGTCATATAGATTATAAATGTAGATGAATGTAGTCATATAGATTATAAATGTAGATGAATGTAGTCATATAGATTATAAATGTAGATGAATGTGTAGTCATATAGATTATAAATGTAGATGAATGTAGTCATATAGATTATAAATGTAGATGAATGTAGTCATATAGATTATAAATGTAGATGAATGTAGTCATATAGCTTATAAATGTAGATGAATGTAGTCATATAGATTATAAATGGAAGATGCATGTAGTCATATAGATTATAAAATGTAGATGAATGTAGTCATATAGATTATAAATGTAGATGAATGTAGTCATATAGATTATAAATGTAGATGAATGTAGTCATATAGATTATAAATGTAGATGAATGTAGTCATATAGCTTATAAATGTAGATGAATGTAGTCATATAGATTATAAATGTAGATGCATGTAATCATATAGATTATAAATGTAGATGAATGTAGTCATATAGATTATAAATGTAGATGAATGTAGTCATATAGATTATAAATGTAGATGAATGTAGTCTTATAGATTATAAATGTAGATGAATGTAGTCATAGATTATAAAAATATAGATGAATGTAGTCATATAGCTTATAAATGTAGATGAATGTAGTCATATAGATTATAAATGTAGATGCATGTAGTCATATAGATTATAAATGTAGATGAATGTGAATCATATAGATTATAAATGTAGATGAATGTAGTCATATAGATTATAAATGTAGATGAATGTAGTCATATAGATTATAAATGTAGATGCATGTAGTTATGTTCTCCCATCTGATCGATGGGAGATGTCTAAATGGTGTGGTGTGTTATGGGTAATGTTCTGTGTTCCCGGTCCAGATCCTACTTGACCCCCGGTTCGTGATGAGGAGGCGGAGGCTCAGAGGAAGGCTCGATCCAGACACGCCAGACAGTCACGACGATCCACTCAGGTAGGCCCACCTGCCGAGACATTTACATTTAAGGCTCGCCAGACAGATTTATTTATTTTTATTTCACCTTTATTTAACCAGGTAGACCAGATCACCTTTATTTAACCAGGTAGACCAGATCACCTTTATTTAACCAGGTAGACCAGATCACCTTTATTTAACCAGGTAGACCAGATCACCTTTATTTAACCAGGTAGACCAGAACACCTTTATTTAACCAGGTACCAGGTAGACCAGATCACCTTTATTTAACCAGGTAGACCAGATCACCTTTATTTAACCAGGTAGACCAGATCACCTTTATTTCTTAACCAGGTAGACCAGATCACCTTTATTTAACCAGGTAGACCAGAACACCTTTATTTAACCAGGTACCAGGTAGACCAGATCACCTTTTATTTAACCAGGTAGACCAGATCACCTTTATTTAACCAGGTAGACCAGATCACCTTTATTTAACCAGGTAGACCAGTTGAGAACACCTTTATTTAACCAGGTAGACCAGGTCACCTTTATTTAACCAGGTAGACCAGGTCACCTTTATTTAACCAGGTAGACCAGTTGAGAACAAGTTCTCACATTTACAACTGCGACCTGGCCAAGATAAAAAAGCAAAGCAGTGCGACAAAAACAACACAGAGTTACACATTTTTTTAACCACTCCACAAATTTGTTGTTAACAAACTGTAGTTTTGGCAAGTTGGTTAGGACATCTACTTTATAATTCACTGTATCACAATTCCAGTGGGTCAGAAGTTTACATACACTAAGTTGACTGTGCCTTTAAACAGCTTGGAAAATTCCAGAAAATTATGTCATGGCTTTAGAAGCTTGATAGGCCAATTGACATCATTTGAGTCAATTAGAGGTGTACCTGTGGATGTATTTCAAGGTCTACCTTCAAACTCAGTGCCTCTTTGCTTGACATCATGGGAAAATCAAAGAAATCAGCCAAGACCTTTTTCAGAAAAAAATAGTAGACCTCCACAAGTCTGGTTCATCCTTGGGAGCAATTTCAAAATGACTGAAGGTACTAATGCTCATCTGTACTAACAATAGTGCGCAAGAGCAAACACCCATGGGACCACCAGCCGTCATAACAATCAGGAAGGAGAGACGCGTTCTGTCTCCTAGAGATGAACGTTTTTCTGGTGTGAAAAGTGCAAATCAATCCCAGAACAACAGCAAAGGACCTTGTGAAGATGTGCTGGAGGAAACGGTACAGAAGTATCTATATCCACAGTAAAACGAGTCCTATATGGACATAACCTGAAAGGCCACTCAGCAAGGCCAAAACAGCCATAAAAATGCCAGACTACGGTTTGCAACTGCACATGGGGACAAAGATCGTACTTGAGAAATGTCCTCTGAAAATTATGTAGATTTACAGAAGCAACATCTCAAGACCTCAGTCAGGAAGTTAAAGCTTGGTGCAAATGGGTCTTCCAAATGGACAATGACCCCAAGCATACTCTCCACAGTTGTGGCAAATGACTCAAGGACAAACAAAGTCAAGGTATTGGAGTTTCCATCACAAAGCCCTGACCTCAATCCTATAGAAAATTTGTGGGCAGAACTGAAAAAGCGTGTGAGCAAGGAGGCCTACAAACCTGACTCAGTTACAGCCCTGTCAGGAGGAATGGGTCAAATTTCACCCACTTATTGTGGAAGCTTGTGGAAGACTACCTGAAACGTTTGACCCAAGTTAAGCAATTTAAAGGCAATGCTACCAAATACTAATTAAGTGTATGTAAACTTCTGACCCTGGGAATGGGATGAAATAAATAAAAGCTGAAATCATTCTCTACTATTATTCTGACTTAAAATAAGGTGGTGATCTTAACTGACGTAAAACAGGAATTTTACTTGGATTAAATGTCAGGAATTGTGAAAAACTGAGTTTAAATGTATTTGGCAAATTTGTAAGTCGCTCTGGATAAGAGCGTCTGCTAAATGACTTAAATGTAAATGTAATGTAATGGCAAAGGTGTACGTAAACTTCAGACTTAAACTGTAAGTCAGGACGATCCACTCAAGCAGACCCACATGCCTAGACATAGACCCACATGCCTGACATAGACCCACATGCCTAGACATAGACCCACATGCCTAGACATGCCTAGACATAGACCCACATGCCTAGACATAGACCCACATGCCTAGACATAGGCCCACATGCCTAGACATGCCTAGACATAGACCCACATGCCTAGACATAGACCCACATGCCTAGACATAGGCCCACATGCCTAGACATAGACCCACATGCCTAGACATAGACCCACATGCCTAGACATAGGCCCATACATGCCCTAGACATAGACCCACATGCCTAGACATGGACCCACATGCCTAGACATGCCTAGACATAGACCCACATGCCTAGACATAGACCCATGCCTAGACATAGGCCCACATGCCTAGACATGCCTAGACATAGACCCACATGCCTAGACATAGACACATGCCTAGACATAGGCCCACATGCCCAGACATGCCCAGACATAGACCCACATGCCTAGACATAGGACCACATGCCTGGACATAGGCCCACATGCCTAGACATAGACCCACATGCCTAGACATAGACCCACATGCCTAGACATAGACCCACATGCCTAGACATAGGCCCACATGCCTAGACATAGACCCACATGCCTAGACATAGACCCACATGCCTAGACATAGGCCCACATGCCCTAGACATAGACCCACATGCCTAGACATAGACCCACATGCCTAGACATGCCTAGAGACATAGACCCACATGCCTAGACATAGACCCACATGCCTAGACATAGGCCCACATGCCTAGACATGCCTAGACATGACCCACATGCCTAGACATAGACCCACATGCCTAGACATAGGCCCACATGCCTAGACATGCCTAGACATAGACCCACATGCCTAGACATAGACCACATGCCTAGACATAGGCCCACATGCCTAGACATAGACCCACATGCCTAGACATAGACCCACATGCCTGGACATAGGCCCACATGCCTAGACATAGACCCACATGCCTAGACATAGACCCACATGCCTAGACATGCCCCTGGACATAGACCCACATGCCTAGACATAGACCCACATGCCTAGACATAGGCCCACATGCCTAGACATGCCTAGACATAGACCCACATGCCTAGACATAGACCCACATGCCTAGACATAGGCCCACATGCCTAGACA
Source organism: Oncorhynchus keta (assembly GCF_023373465.1). Taxonomy (NCBI): domain Eukaryota; kingdom Metazoa; phylum Chordata; class Actinopteri; order Salmoniformes; family Salmonidae; genus Oncorhynchus; species Oncorhynchus keta. The sequence continues at coordinate 12,782 of NW_026287887.1, read as the reverse complement.
TGCCTAGACATAGACCCACATGCCTAGACATAGACCCACATGCCTAGACATAGACCCATGCCTAGACATGCCTAGACATAGACCCACATGCCTAGACATAGACCCATGCCTAGACATATACAGTTAACCACATTTAAGGCTGGCTCGCCAGACAGTCAGGGCCATCCACTCAGGTCAAAGCTCGTTCAGGAGATGTATATTGTACATCCACGTTAAGAGCCAACTGACATTCCAATTCCTACTGTAATCGTACAACTGAATTGAAATGTAATTGACTTGCTTTAGTTGGTGAAGTAGACCAGACCCCGCTGCTTAATAATCATTGTTTATACTGTTCAGTAATTATGACACGTTGATCTGACATAATAAGAGGAATGGACTACGTGGAATGGATTACAACACATTTACTGTGATCTGTTACTTTACCAGCAAAAATATTGTAATCGGATTACAGATGCTTTTGATAAACTAGATGATTATTTCTGAAAGAGGAAACGTTTTGTTGTTGACACTCCTCTGTTTTCAATGACATTCAAATCAGCATTGTGATGTCAGAGACCACTGTGATGTCAGAGACCACTGTGATGTCAGAGACCACTGTGATGTCAGAGACCACTGTGATGTCAGAGACCACTGTGATGTCAGAGATCACTGTGATGTCAGAGACCACTGTGATGTCAGAGACCACTGTGATGTCAGAGACCACTGTGATGTCAGAGATCACTGTGATGTCAGAGACCACTGTGATGTCAGAGACCACTGTGATGTCAGAGACCACTGTGATGTCAGAGATCACTGATGTCAGAGACCACTGTGATGTCAGAGACCACTGTGATGTCAGAGACCACTGTGATGTCAGAGATCACTGTGATGTCAGAGACCACTGTGATGTCAGAGATCACTGTGATGTCAGAGACCACTGTGATGTCAGAGACCACTGTGATGTCAGAGACCACTGTGATGTCAGAGACCATTGTGATGTCAGAGACCACTGTGATGTCAGAGACCACTGTGATGTCAGAGACCACTGTGATGTCAGAGATCACTGTGATGTCAGAGACCACTGTGATGTCAGAGACCACTGTGATGTCAGAGACCACTGTGATGTCAGAGACCACTGTGATGTCAGAGACCACTGTGATGTCAGAGACCATGTGATGTCACACCAAATGTGTTTGATGAATCGTGTGAAAAAGCAGGAATAGGCATTTGTTATTTCCAAGCTATTAATTTAAAACAAATATTTTACCTTTTATTTAACTAGACAAGTCAGTCAAATTATTTTCAATGAAGGCCTACCAGGGAACAGTGGGTTAACTGCCTTGTTCAGGGGCAGAACGACAGTCTTTACCTTGTCAGCTCAGGGGATTCGATCTTGCAACATTTTCGGTTATAGTCCAACGCTCTAACCACTAGGCTACCCTGCCGCCCCAATGGCGTGACTGCTGTCGGCATCCATAGATTAGCAGTGGCGTAGTCTCTGAGCGATAAGGACATTACTTATTATTGATGTGAATCACACTGCTGCTCTCTCATTTAGCTGTTTCATGTCTTACGAATGGAGGTTGCTGTGTATTTTAAACCCAATATAGATTGAATGGAGGTTGCTGTGTATTTTAACCCAATATAGATTGAATGGAGGTTGCTGTGTATTTTAAATCTAATATAGATTGAATGGAGGTTGCTGTGTATTTTAACCCAATATAGATTGAATGGAGGTTGCTGTGTATTTTAACCCAATATAGATTGAATTGAAGAAGTGTAGGCTGCCTGTCAATCATTGTGCTCCATACTGTCAACAACAAAGACCAGGAAGTGAGGCTTTATGGCTCAATCAAATTCATGCTGAATAGATAAAAGATCCATGGGCCTAATGGACAAATGATCAAAACTCACACTTTTTATAGACTTAAAGGGGCAATCTGTAGTTTCTACATCCATTTTTGGACTTATAAATGAATGATATACATAATATACCCATTGATTCTGGAAGCATTTCACTTTAAGATGCCTAATGAGTTTAGTTCAACTGTTATGAGAATCCAAAATAGAAAACTGTTTTTCAACCAATGTTTGTAAACATTGCTATAGCCTCATAACATGGTTAAAATGGCCGTAATTATGTCAGTTCATCTGAGAGCGGCTCCATTCTCCCTCCGCTTTTTGTTTCAACTGTGGATTCACCCTTTAAACAGCTTAAAGGGGCGGCAGGGTAGCCTAGTGGTTAGAGTGTAGAGGCGGCAGGGTAGCCTAGTGGTTAGAGGTAGAGGCGGCAGGTAGCCTAGTGGTTAGAGTGTAGAGCGGCAGGGTAGCCTAGTGGTTAGAGGTAGAGGCGGCAGGGGCAGCCTAGTGGTTAGAGTGTAGAGGCGGCAGGGTAGCCTAGTGGTTAGAGTGTAGAGCGGCAGGGTAGCCCAGTGGTTAGAGTGTAGAGGTGGCAGGGTGGTTAGTGGTTAGAGTGCAGAGGCAGGGCAGCCTAGTGGTTAGAGTGCAGAGGTGGGCAGGGCAGCCTAGTGGTTAGAGTGTAGAGGCGGCAGGCAGCCCAGTGGTTAGAGTGTAGAGGCGGCAGGGCAGCCTAGTGGTTAGAGTGTAGAGCGGCAGGGTAGCCTAGTGGTTAGAGTGTAGAGGCGGCAGGAGTAGCCTAGTGGTTAGAGTCGAGGTGGCAGGTAGCCTAGTGGTTAGAGTGTAGAGGCGGCAGGGGTAGCCTAGTGGTTAGAGGTAGAGGTGGCAGGGTAGCCTAGTGGTTAGAGTGTAGAGGCGGGCAGGTAACCTAGTGGTTAGAGTGTAGAGGCGGCAGGGAGCCTAGTGGTTAGAGTGTAGAGGCGGCAGGTAGCCCAGTGGTTAGAGTGTAGGGCGGCAGGGAGCTAGTGGTTGGAGATGTAGGGACAGTAGGTAGCCTAGTGGTTAGAGTGGAGGGGCGGCAGGAGCCTAGTGGTTAGAGTGGAGGCGGCAGGGAGTAGCCTAGTGGTTAGAGTGGAGGGTTGGCAGGGTAGCCTAGTGGTTAGAGTGTAGAGGCGGCAGGCAGCCTAGTGGTTAGAGTGGAGGGGCGGCAGGTAGCCTAGTGGTTAGAGTGTAGAGGTGGCAGGGTAGCCTAGTGGTTAGAGTGTAGAGGTGACAGGGTAGCCTAGTGGTTAGAGTGTAGAGGTGGCAGGGTAGCCTAGTGGTTAGAGTGTAGAGGCGGCAGGTAGCCTAGTGGTTAGAGTGTAGAGGCGGCAGGTAGCCTAGTGGTTAGAGTGTAGAGGCGGCAGGTAGCCTAGTGGTTAGAGTGGAGGGCGGCAGGGTAGCCTAGTGGTTAGAGTGTAGAGGTGGCAGGTAGCCTAGTGGTTAGAGTGTAGAGGCGGCAGGTAGCCTAGTGGTTAGAGTGTAGAGGCGGCAGGGAGCCCTGGTTAGAGTGTAGGAGGTGGCAGGGTGGCTAGTGGTTAGAGTGTAGAGGTGACAGGGTAGCCTAGTGGTTAGAGTGTAGAGGTGGCAGGGTAGCCTAGTGGTTAGAGTGTAGAGGTGGCAGGTAGCCTAGTGGTTAGAGTGTAGAGGCGGCAGGTAGCCTAGTGGTTAGAGTGTAGAGGCGGCAGGTAGCCTAGTGGTTAGAGTGTAGAGGCGGCAGGTAGCCTGAGTGGTTAGAGTGGAGGGGCGGCAGGGTAGCCTAGTGGTTAGAGTGTAGAGGTGGCAGGTAGCCTAGTGGTTAGAGTGTAGGGCGGCAGGGTAGCCTAGTGGTTAGAGTGTCGAGGTGGCAGGGTAGCCTAGTGGTTAGAGTGTAGAGGTGGCAGGGTAGCCTAGTGGTTAGAGTGTAGGGCGGCAGGGTAGCCTAGTGGTTAGAGTGTAGAGGCGGCAGGTAGCCTAGTGGTTAGAGTGTAGAGGCGGCAGGGTAGCCTAGTGGTTACAGTGTAGAGGCGGCAGGTAGCCTAGTGGTTAGAGTGTAGAGGCGGCAGGGTAGCCTAGTGGTTAGAGTGTAGAGGTGGCAGGGTAGCCTAGTGGTTAGAGTGTAGAGGTGGCAGGGTAGCCTAGTGGTTAGAGTGTAGAGGTGGCAGGGTAGCCTAGTGGTTAGAGTGTAGAGGTGGCAGGGCAGCCTAGTGGTTAGAGTGGAGCGGCAGGTAGCCTAGTGGTTAGAGTGTAGAGGCGGCAGGTAGCCTAGTGGTTAGAGTGTAGAGGTGGCAGGGTAGTCTAGTGGTTAGAGTGTAGAGCGGCAGGGTAGCCTGGTGGTTAGAGTGTAGAGGTGGCAGGGTAGCCTAGTGGTTAGAGTGTAGAGGCGGCAGGGTAGCCTAGTGGTTAGAGTGTAGAGGCGGCAGGGTAGCCTAGTGGTTAGAGTGTAGAGGTGGCAGGGGAGCCTAGTGGTTAGAGTGTAGAGGTGGCAGGGTAGCCTAGTGGTTAGAGTGTAGAGGCGGCAGGGTAGCCTAGTGGTTAGAGTGTAGAGGCGGCAGGGTAGCCTAGTGGTTAGAGTGTAGAGGTGGCAGGGTAGCCTAGTGGTTAGAGTGTAGAGGTGTCAGGTAGCCTAGTGGTTAGAGTGTAGAGGTGGCAGGTAGCCTAGTGGTTAGAGTGTAGAGCGGCAGGTAGCCTAGTGGTTAGAGTGTAGAGGCGGCGGGTAGCCTAGTGGTTAGAGTGTAGAGGTGGCAGGTAGCCTAGTGGTTAGAGTGTAGAGGTGGCAGGTAGCCTAGTGGTTAGAGTGTAGAGGCGGCGGGTAGCCTAGTGGTTAGAGTGTAGAGGCGGCGGGTAGCCTAGTGGTTAGAGTGTAGAGGCGGCAGGGTAGCCTGGTTAGAGTGTAGAGGTGGCAGGTAGCCTAGTGGTTAGAGTGTAGAGGTGGCAGGTAGCCTAGTGGTTAGAGTGTAGAGGTGGCAGGTAGCCTAGTGGTTAGAGTGTAGAGGTGGCAGGTAGCCTAGTGGTTAGAGTGTAGAGGTGGCAGGTAGCCTAGTGGTTAGAGTGTAGAGGTGGCAGGTAGCCTAGTGGTTACAGTGTAGAGGCGGCAGGGTAGCCTAGTGGTTAGAGTGTAGAGGTGGCAGGTAGCCTAGTGGTTAGAGTGTAGAGGCGGCAGGTAGACTAGTGGTTACAGTGTAGAGGTGGCAGGTAGCCTAGTGGTTAGAGTGTAGGTGGCAGGGTAGCCTAGTGGTTAGAGTGTAGAGGCGGCAGGGTAGCATAGTGGTTAGAGTGTAGAGCGGCAGGAAGCCTAGTGGTTAGAGTGTAGAGGAGGCAGGTAGCCTAGTGGTTAGAGTGTAGAGGCGGCAGGTAGCCTAGTGGTTAGAGTGTAGAGGTGGCAGGTAGCCTAGTGGTTAGAGTGTAGGCGGCAGGGTAGCCTAGTGGTTAGAGGGGTAGTAGGCGGCAGGGTAGCCTAGTGGTTAGAGTGTAGGCGGCAGGGTAGCCTAGTGGTTAGAGTGTAGAGGCGGCAGGGTAGCCTAGTGGTTAGAGTGTAGAGGCGGCAGGGTAGCCTAGTGGTTAGAGTGTAGAGGCGGCAGGAGTAGCCTAGTGGTTAGAGTGTAGGGAGGCAGGTAGCCTAGTGGTTAGAGTGTAGAGGGCGGCAGGGCAGCCTAGTGGTTAGAGTGTAGAGGCGGCAGGTAGCCTAGTGGTTAGAGTGTAGAGGCGGCAGGGTAGCCTAGTGGTTAGAGTGTAGAGGCGGCAGGTAGCCTAGTGGTTAGAGTGTAGAGGCGGCAGGTAGCCTAGTGGTTAGAGTGTAGAGGCGGCAGGTAGCCTAGTGGTTAGAGTGTAGGGCGGCAGGTAGCCTAGTGGTTAGAGTGTAGAGGCGGCAGGTAGCCTAGTGGTTAGAGTGTAGAGGGCAGGTAGCCTGGTGGTTAGTGTAGGCGGCAGGTAGCCTAGTGGTTAGAGTGTAGGGCGGCAGGTAGACTAGTGGTTAGAGTGTAGAGGGCGGCAGGTAGCCTAGTGGTTAGAGTGTAGAGGCGGCAGGTAGCCTAGTGGTTAGAGTGTAGAGGCGGTAGGTAGACTAGTGGTTAGAGTGTAGGGGTGGCAGGTAGCCTAGTGGTTAGAGTGTAGAGGCGGCAGGTAGCCTAGTGGTTAGAGTGTAGAGGCGGCAGGTATCCTAGTGGTTAGAGTGTAGGGTTGGCAGGTAGCCTAGTGGTTAGAGTGTAGAGGCGGCAGGTAGCCTAGTGGTTAGAGTGTAGAGGCGGCAGGTATCCTAGTGGTTAGAGTGTAGGGTTGGCAGGTAGCCTCGTGGTTAGAGTGTAGAGGCGGCAGGTAGCCTAGTGGTTAGTGTAGAGCGGCAGGTAGACTAGTGGTTAGAGTGTAGAGGTCGCAGGTAGCCTAGTGGTTAGAGTGTAGAGGTGGCAGGTAGTCTAGTGGTTAGAGTGTAGAGGTGGCAGGTAGCCTAGTGGTTAGAGTGTAGAGGTGGCAGGTAGCCTAGTGGTTAGAGTGTAGAGGCGGCAGGAAGCCTAGTGGTTAGAGTGTAAGGCGGCAGGTAGCCTAGTGGTTAGAGTGTAGAGGAGGCAGGTAGCCTAGTGGTTAGAGTGTAGAGGAGGCAGGTAGCCTAGTGGTTAGAGTGTAGAGGCGGCAGGGTAGCCTAGTGGTTAGAGTGTAGGCGGCAGGTAGCCTAGTGGTTAGAGCGTAGAGGAGGCAGGTAGCCTAGTGGTTAGAGTGTAGAGGCGGCAGGTAGCCTAGTGGTTAGAGCGTAGAGGAGGCAGGTAGCCTAGTGGTTCGAGTGTAGAGGTGGCAGGTAGCCTAGTGGTTAGAGCGTAGAGAGGCAGGTAGCCTAGTGGTTAGAGTGTAGGCGGCAGGTAGCCTAGTGGTTAGAGCGTAGAGGAGGCAGGTATCCTAGTGGTTAGAGTGTAGGGTTGGCAGGTAGCCTCGTGGTTAGAGTGTAGAGGCGGCAGGTAGCCTAGTGGTTAGTGTAGAGGCGGCAGGTAGACTAGTGGTTAGAGTGTAGAGGTCGCAGGTAGCCTAGTGGTTAGAGTGTAGAGGTGGCAGGTAGTCTAGTGGTTAGAGTGTAGAGGTGGCAGGTAGTCTAGTGGTTAGAGTGTAGAGGTGGCAGGTAGCCTAGTGGTTAGAGTGTAGAGGTGGCAGGTAGCCTAGTGGTTAGAGTGTAGAGGCGGCAGGAAGCCTAGTGGTTAGAGTGTAGAGGTGGCAGGTAGCCTAGTGGTTAGAGTGTAGAGGAGGCAGGTAGCCTAGTGGTTAGAGTGTAGAGGAGGCAGGGTGGCCTAGTGGTTAGTGTAGAGGCGGCAGGAAGCCTAGTGGTTAGAGTGTAAAGGCGGCAGGTAGCCTAGTGGTTAGAGTGTAGAGGAGGCAGGTAGCCTAGTGGTTAGAGTGTAGAGGAGGCAGGTAGCCTAGTGGTTAGAGTGTAGAGCGGCAGGGTAGCCTAGTGGTTAGAGTGTAGAGGCGGCAGGTAGCCTAGTGGTTAGAGCGTAGAGGAGGCAGGTAGCCTAATGGTTAGAGTGTAGGCGGCAGGTAGCCTAGTGGTTAGAGCGTAGAGGAGGCAGGTAGCCTAGTGGTTCGAGTGTAGAGGCGGCGGGTAGCCTAGTGGTTAGAGTGTAGAGGTGGCAGGTAGCCTAGTGGTTAGAGTGTAGAGGTGGCAGGTAGCCTAGTGGTTAGAGTGTAGAGGCGGCGGGTAGCCTAGTGGTTAGAGTGTAGAGGCGGCGGGTAGCCTAGTGGTTAGAGTGTAGAGGCGGCAGGGTAGCCTAGTGGTTAGAGTGTAGAGGTGGCAGGTAGCCTAGTGGTTAGAGTGTAGAGGTGGCAGGTAGCCTAGTGGTTAGAGTGTAGAGGTGGCAGGTAGCCTAGTGGTTAGAGTGTAGAGGTGGCAGGTAGCCTAGTGGTTAGAGTGTAGAGGTGGCAGGTAGCCTAGTGGTTAGAGTGTAGAGGTGGCAGGTAGCCTAGTGGTTACAGTGTAGAGGCGGCAGGGGGTAGCCTAGTGGTTAGAGTGTAGAGGTGGCAGGTAGCCTAGTGGTTAGAGTGTAGAGGCGGCAGGTAGACTAGTGGTTACAGTGTAGAGGTGGCAGGTAGCCTAGTGGTTAGAGTGTAGAGGTGGCAGGGTAGCCTAGTGGTTAGAGTGTAGAGGCGGCAGGGTAGCATAGTGGTTAGAGTGTAGAGCGGCAGGAAGCCTAGTGGTTAGAGTGTAGAGGCAGGTAGCCTAGTGGTTAGAGTGTAGAGGCGGCAGGTAGCCTAGTGGTTAGAGTGTAGAGGTGGCAGGTAGCCTAGTGGTTAGAGTGTAGAGGCGGCAGGGTAGCCTAGTGGTTAGAGGTAGAGGCGGCAGGGTAGCCTAGTGGTTAGAGTGTAGAGCGGCAGGGTAGCCTAGTGGTTAGAGTGTAGAGGCGGCAGGGTAGCCTAGTGGTTAGAGTGTAGAGGCGGCAGGGTAGCCTGGTGGTTAGAGTGTAGAGGCGGCAGGGTAGCCTAGTGGTTAGAGTGTAGGGCGGCAGGTAGCCTAGTGGTTAGAGTGTAGAGGCGGCAGGGTAGCCTAGTGGTTAGAGTGTAGGGCGGCAGGTAGCCTAGTGGTTAGAGTGTAGAGGCGGCAGGGTAGCCTAGTGGTTAGAGTGTAGAGGCGGCAGGTAGCCTAGTGGTTAGAGTGTAGAGGGGGCAGGTAGCCTAGTGGTTAGAGTGTAGAGGCGGCAGGTAGCCTAGTGGTTAGAGTGTAGAGGCGGCAGGTAGCCTAGTGGTTAGAGTGTAGGCGGCAGGTAGCCTAGTGGTTAGAGTGTAGAGCGGCAGGTAGCCTAGTGGTTAGATGTAGAGGCGGCAGAGGGTAGCCCTAGTGGTTCGTTGAGTGTAGAGCGGCAGGGTAGCCTAGTGGTTAGAGTGTAGAGGCGGCAGGGTAGCCTAGTGGTTAGAGTGTAGGCGGCAGGGTAGCCTAGTGGTTAGAGCGTAGAGGCGGCAGGTAGTCTAGTGGTTAGAGTGTAGAGGCGGCAGGAGGTAGTCTAGTGGTTAGAGTGTAGAGGCGGCAGGTATCCTAGTGGTTAGAGTGTAGGGGCGGCAGGTAGCCTCGTGGTTAGAGTGTAGGCGGCAGGTAGCCTAGTGGTTAGTGTAGGCGGCAGGTAGACTAGTGGTTAGAGTGTAGAGGTCGGCAGGTAGCCTAGTGGTTAGAGTGTAGAGTGGCAGGTAGTCTAGTGGTTAGAGTGTAGAGGTGGCAGGTAGCCTAGTGGTTAGAGTGTAGAGGTGGCAGGTAGCCTAGTGGTTAGAGTGTAGAGGCGGCAGGAAGCCTAGTGGTTAGAGTGTAAAGGCGGCAGGTAGCCTAGTGGTTAGAGTGTAGAGGAGGCAGGTAGCCTGTGGTTCAGTGTAGAGGCGGCAGGTAGCCTAGTGGTTAGAGTGTAGAGGCGGCAGGGTAGCCTAGTGGTTAGAGTGTAGGGCGGCAGGTAGCCTAGTGGTTAGAGCGTAGAGGAGGCAGGTAGCCTAGTGGTTAGAAGTGTAGAGGCGGCAGGTAGCCTAGTGGTTAGAGCGTAGAGGCAGGTAGCCTAGTGGTTCGAGTGTAGAGGTGGCAGGTAGCCTAGTGGTTAGAGCGTAGAGGAGGCAGAGTAGCCTAGTGGTTAGAGTGTAGGCGGCAGGTAGCCTAGTGGTTAGAGCGTAGAGGAGGCAGGTATCCCTAGTGGTTAGAGTGTAGGGTTGGCAGTAGCCTCGTGGTTAGAGTGTAGAGCGGCAGGGTAGCCTAGTGGTTAGTGTAGAGCGGCAGGTAGCCTAGTGGTTAGAGTGTAGAGGCGCAGGTAGCCTAGTGGTTAGAGTGTAGAGGTGGCAGGTAGTCTAGTGGTTAGAGTGTAGAGGTGGCAGGTAGCCTAGTGGTTAGAGTGTAGAGGTGGCAGGTAGCCTAGTGGTTAGAGTGTAGGCGGCAGGGTAGCCTAGTGGTTAGAGTGTAGAGGTGGCAGGTAGCCTAGTGGTTAGAGTGTAGAGGAGGCAGGTAGCCTAGTGGTTAGAGTGTAGAGGAGGCAGGGTGGCCTAGTGGTTAGTGTAGAGTGGCAGGAAGCCTAGTGGTTAGAGTGTAAAGGCGGCAGGTAGCCTAGTGGTTAGAGTGTAGAGGAGGCAGGTAGCCTAGTGGTTAGAGTGTAGAGGAGGCAGGTAGCCTAGTGGTTAGAGTGTAGAGGCGGCAGGGTAGCCTAGTGGTTAGAGTGTAGAGGCGGCAGGTAGCCTAGTGGTTAGAGCGTAGAGGGGCAGGTAGCCTAGTGGTTAGAGTGTAGAGGCGGACAGGTAGCCTAGTGGTTAGGCGTAGAGGAGGCAGGGTAGCCTAGTGGTTCGAGTGTAGAGTGGCAGGAGTAGCCTAGTGGTTAGAGCGTAGAGGAGGCAGGTAGCCTAGTGGTTAGAGTGTAGGCGGCAGGTAGCCTAGTGGTTTGGGCGTAGAGGCGGCAGGTAGCCTAGTGGTTAGAGTGTAGAGGTAGCAGGTAGCCTAGTGGTTAGAGTGTAGAGGCGGCAGGTAGCCTAGTGGTTAGAGCGTAGAGGAGGCAGGTAGCCTAGTGGTTAGAGCGTAGAGGCGGCAGGTAGCCTAGTGGTTAGAGTGTAGAGGCGGCAGGTAGCCTAGTGGTTAGAGCGTAGAGGCGGCAGGTAGCCTAGTGGTTAGAGTGTAGGCGGCAGGGTAGCCTAGTGGTTAGAGTGTAGAGCGGCAGGCAGGTAGCCTAGTGGTTAGAGTGTAGAGGTGGCAGGTAGCCTAGTGGTTAGAGTGTAGAGGTGGCAGGTAGCCTAGTGGTTACAGTGTAGAGGCGGCAGGGTAGCCTAGTGGTTAGAGTGTAGAGGCGGCAGGTAGCCTAGTGGTTAGAGTGTAGGGAGGCAGGGTGGCCTAGTGGTTAGAGTGTAGGCGGCAGGGTAGCCTCGTGGTTAGAGTGTAGAGGAGGCAGGGTGGCATAGTGGTTAGAGTGTAGAGCGGCAGGGTAGCCTAGTGGTTAGAGTGTAGAGGCGGCAGGTAGCCCTAGTGGTTAGAGTGTAGAGGCGGCAGGGTAGCCTAGTGGTTAGAGTGTAGAGGCGGCAGGTAGCCTAGTGGTTAGAGTGTAGAGGCGGCAGGTAGCCCTGATGGTTAGAGTGTAGGGCGGCAGGAGTAGCCTAGTGGTTAGAGTGTGGCGGCAGGTAACCTAGTTGTTAGAGTGTAGGGCGGCAGGTATCCTAGTGGTTAGAGTGTAGGGTTGGCAGGTAGCCTAGTGGTTACAGTGTAGAGGTGGCAGGTAGCCTAGTGGTTAGAGTGTAGAGTGACAGACGCCTAGTGGTTAGAGTGTAGGCGGCAGGTAGCCTAGTGGTTAGAGTAGGCGACAGGTAGCCTAGTGGTTCAGAGTGTAGGCAGGTAGCCTAGTGGTTAGAGTGTAAGTGTGAGTAGCCTAGTGGTTAGAGTGTAAGTGGCAGGTAGCCCCTAGTGGTTAGAGTGTAGAGGCGGCAGGTAGCCTAGTGGACCCAAATGTGGCGGCAGGAGCAACCTGTGTTAAGTGTATGGCAACAGAGTAGCCTAGTAGTTAAATCCTAGAAAGCCCGGCAAGTAGACTAGTGGATTAGAGTGTAGAGCGGCAAGGTAACCTAGTGGTTAAGAGTGGGTAGCGGCAGGTAGCCTAGTGGTTAGTGTAGAGGCGGCAGAAGCCCTAGTGGTTAGAGTGTAGAGGCGGCAAGAGTAGCCTAGTGGTTGAGTGTAGCAAGCAACGGCAAATAACCCTGAAATGTGGTTAGAATGTGAGCGACAGGCGCCCTAGTGGTTAGAGTGTAAGCAGGTAGCCTAGTGGTTAGAAGTGTAGAGGCGGCAGAGTAGCCTAGTAGTTAGTATAGAACGGCAAGAGCTAGTGGTTAGGTGTGGCGGCAGGAAGCCTAGTGGTTAGAGTGTAGGCGGCAGGTAGCCTAGTGGTTTGAGTGTAGGCGGCAGGTAGCGTGGTTAGAGTGTAGAGTAGCCTAGTGGTTAAGTGTAGGGGCGGCAGCGTAGCCTAGTGGTTAGAGTGTAGGGGTGGCAGGTAGCCTAGTGGTTAGGTGTAGGGGCGGCAGGGTAGCCTAGTGGTTAGGGTGTAGGGGCGGCAGGGTAGCCTAGTGGTTAGAGTGTAGGGGCGGCAGGTAGCCTAGTGGTTAGAGTGTAGGCGGCAGAGTAGCCCTAGTGGTTAGAGTGTAAGGCGGCAGCGTAGCCTAGTGGTTAGAGTGTAGGGGGTGGCAGGGTAGCCTAGTGTTTAGAGTGTAGGCGGCAGGGTAGCCTAGTGGTTAGAAGTGTAGGGCGGCAGGGTAGCCTAGTGGTTAGAGTGTAAAGCGGCAGGTAGCCTGAGTGGTTAGAGTGTAGGCGGCAGGTAGCCTAGTGGTTAGAGTGTAGAGGCGGCAGGTAGACTAGTGGTTAGAGTGTAGAGGCGGCAGGAAGCCTAGTGGTTAGAGTGTAGGGCGGCAGGAAGCCTAGTGGTTAGAGTGTAGAGGCGGCAGGAAGCCTAGTGGTTAGAGTGGAGGGCGGCAGGTAGCCTAGTGGTTAGAGTGTAGAGGCGGCAGGTAGCCTAGTGGTTAGAGTGTAGAGGCGGCAGGTAGACTAGTGGTTAGAGTGTAGGGGTGGCAGGTAGCCTAGTGGTTAGAGTGTAGAGCGGCAGGTAGCCTAGTGGTTAGAGTGTAGGCGGCAGGTAGCCTAGTGGTTAGAGTGTATGGCGGCGGCAGGTATCCTAGTGGTTAGAGTGTAGGGTTGGCAGGTAGCCTAGTGGTTACAGTGTAGAGGTGGCAGGTAGCCTAGTGGTTAGAGTGTAGGGGCGGCAGGTAGCCTAGTGGTTAGAGTGTAGAGGTGGCAGGTAGCCTAGTGGTTAGGAGTGTAGAGGTGGCAGGTAGCCTAGTGGTTAGGAGTGTAGAGGCGGCAGGTAGCCTAGTGGTTAGATGTGTAGAGGCGGCAGGTAGCCTAGTGGTTAGTGCGTTGGACTAGTAACCGAAAGGTTGCAAGTTCAAATCCCGAGCTGACAAGG
>NW_026287886.1:182500-187145 GCF_023373465.1 Oncorhynchus keta | reverse complement strand
AGTAGAGAGCGGAGGGCTTGGTGAGAGATAAGGAGAGAGATGACTCGGGTAGCGGAGTACACTATGCAAATGGACGTTACACACGTCTTGAGTATTGTATCACATTTAACAAACCAAACATTGACATAGAGTTAAAGAAGAACCAAACCGGTCCGTCCATCAATACCTGGTATATATGGTTTACCGGTGTACCACCCAGCCCTAGTGTGTGTGTGTGTGTGTGTGTGTGTGTGTGTGTGTGTGTGTGTGTGTGTGTGTGTGTGTGTGTGTGTGTGTGTGTGTGTGTGTGTGTGTGTGTGTGTGTGTGTGTGTGTGTGTGTGTGTGCGTGAAACTAAGGATGAATGGTATTGGGCTGAATGTACAGAATACTGACAAAACACGACCAATAAGAATTCCGTCATACAAAACCCGACCAATAAGAATTCCGTCATACAAAACCCGACCAATAAGAATTCAGTCATACAAAACCCGACCAATAAGAATTCAGTCATACAAAACCCGACCAATAAGAATTCCGTCATACAAAACACGACCAATAAGAATTCCGTCATACAAAAACACGACCAATAAGAATTCAGTCATACAAAACACGACCAATAAGAATTCAGTCATACAAAACACGACCAATAAGAATACAGTCATACAAAACACGACCAATAAGAATACAGTCATACAAAACCACGACCAATAAGAATTCAGTCATACAAAACACGACCAATAAGAATTCAGTCATACAAAACCACGACCAATAAGAATACAGTCATACAAAACACGACCAATAAGAATTCAGTCAAACAAAAACACGACCAATAAGAATTCAGTCATACAAAACACGACCAATAAGAATTCAGTCATACAAAACACGACCAATAAGAATTCAGTCATACAAAACACGACCAATAAGAATTCAGTCATACAAAACACGACCAATAAGAATTCAGTCATACAAAACACGACCAATAAGAATTCAGTCATACAAAACACGACCAATAAGAATTCAGTCATACAAAACACGACCAATAAGAATTCAGTCATACAAAACACGACCAATAAGAATTCAGTCATACAAAACACGACCAATAAGAATTCAGTCATACAAAACCACGACCAATAAGAATACAGTCATACAAACACGACCAATAAAATTCAGTCAAACAAAACACGACCAATAAGAATTCAGTCATACAAAACACGACCAATAAGAATTCAGTCATACAAAACACGACCAATAAGAATTCAGTCATACAAAACACGACCAATAAGAATTCAGTCATACAAAACCACGACCAATAAGAATACAGTCATACAAAACACGACCAATAAGAATTCAGTCATACAAAACATGACCAAAAATAAGTTTTGTGTCGCGCCTGGCGGGTTGAAATATGATTGTCGTGTGTTTGTTTGATGCGGTGCCGTCCTCAGATAATAGCATGGTTTGCTTTCTCCGTAAAGCCTTTTAAAAATCTGACACGGTGGCTGGATTGACAAGAATTTAAGCTTTATTTTGGTGTATTGCACTTGTGATTGTATGAAAGTTAAATATTTATAATAATTTAATTTGAATTTGGCACTCTGCCATTTCACCGGATGTGGTCGAGGGGTTCCGAGGGGTTCCGCTAGCGGGATCTGATCACAAAGATGTTTTTACAGGGATTATTCAGTGTGTTCTGTCAGCTAACCAGCCAGCCAGCCAGGCAACCAGCCAGTCAGCCAACCAGCCAGCCAGCCAGGCAACCAGCCAGTCAGCCAACCAGCCAGCCAGCCAGGCAACCAGCCAGTCAGCCAGCCAACCAGCCAGGCAACGAGCCAGGGACTCAGTCAGACAACAAACCAGCCAGCTAACAAACCAGCCAGCTAACAAACCAGCCAGCCAGCCAACAAAAGCCAGCCAACAAACCACCCAGCCAACAAACCAGCCAGCTAACAAACCAGCCAGCCAACAAACCAGCCAGCTAACAAACCAGCCAGTCAACAAACCAGCCAGCTAACAAACCAGCCAGCCAACAAAAGCCAGCCAACAAACCAGCCAGCCAACAAACCAGCCAGCCAACAAACCAGCCAGCCAACAAACCAGCCAGGCCAGCCAGCCAGCTAATAACTGAGCAGCCAACAAACCAGCCAGCCAACAAACCAGCCAGCCAACAAACCAGCTAACAAACCAGCCAGCCAGCCAACAAAGCCAGCCAACAAACTACCAGCCAGCCAGGCCAGCCAACAAACCAGCCGACCAACAAACCCAGCCAGCCAACAAAACAGCCAGCCAGCTAACAAACCAGCCAGCCACCAGCCAGCCAGCTAACAAACCAGCCAGCCAGCCAACCAGCCAACAAACCAGCCAGCCAACAAACCAGCCAGCCAACCAACCAGCCAACCAACCAGCCAGCCAGCCAGCCAACCTGCCAGCCAGCCAACCAGCCAGCCAGCTGAGCCAGCCAGCCAGCCAACTACCATTAAATGTAGAATCCTCCTTTTTAATTTAGTAACCCAGTGGATGTAGAGGTTTGACAGACGACAGTAGTTCTTGTGTGTGGTGGTGTGCTATTGATGGTATGGTGTCAGTGCGGATGGTGTGGTGGCATGGCGTGGTGTGGTGGTGTGGTGTTGTGTGGTGGTATGGTGGTGTGGTGGTGTGTGGTGGTATGGCGTGGCGGGTGTTGTGTGGGTGTGGTGTTGTGTGGTGTGGTGTTGTGCGGTGTTGTGTGGGTGTGGTGTTGTGTGGGTGTGGTGTGGTGTTGTGCGGTGTTGTGTGGTGTGGTGTGTGTAGGTGTTGTGTGGCGTGGTGGTGTGGTGTGGTGTGGTGGTGGTGGTGTGGTGTGGTGTGGTGTTGTGTGGTGTGGTGTTGTGTGGTGTGGGTGTGGTGTGGCGTGGTGGTGTGGTGTGGTGTGACGACAGTAGTTCTGACAGGTATCTGTGTGGTGTGGGTGTGGTGTGTGGTGTGGTGTGACGACAGCAGTTCTGACAGGTATCTCTTTTCAGTCGTGTGTGTGTGTTGTGGTGTGGTGTGGTGACAGCAGTTCTGACAGGTATCTGGTGGTGTGTTGCGTTGTGTGGTGGTTGTGGTGTGGTGTTGTGGTGTGACGACAGTAGTTCTGACAGGCATCTCTTTTCAGTCGTGTGGTGTGTGTGTGGTATGGTGTGGTGTGGTGACAGTGTGACGGGTATCTTTTTCAGTCGTGTTGTGTGGTGGTGTGGTGTGTGGTATGGTGTGGTGTGGTATGGTGTGGTGTGGTGTGGTGTGTGGTATGGTGGTGTGGTGTGGTGTGTGGTGTGGTGTGGTGTGTGGTGTGTGGTGGGATGGTGTGGTGTGGTGTGTGTGGAGTGGTGTGGTGTGGTGTGGTGTGGGTGGTGGGAGTGGTGGGTGTGGTGTGGGAGTGGTGTGGTGTGGACATGGTGTGGTGTGGTGTGGTGTGGTGGTGGTGTGGTGTGGTGTGGAGGGTGTGGTGTGGTGTGGTGTGAGTGTGTGGTGTGGTGTGTGGTGTGGTGTGGTGTCGTGTGGGTGTGGTGTGGTGTGGTGTGGTGTGGTGGTGTGGAGTGGTGTGGTGTGGTGTGGTGTGGTGTGGTGTGGTGGTGTGGTGGTGGTGTGGTGTGGTGGTGTGGTATGGTGTGGTGTGTGGTATGGTGTGGTGTGGTGTGTGTTCTGAGGGTGTGGTATGATGTGTGTGGTGTGGTGTGGTGTGGTGGTGTGGTGGTGTGGTGTGGTGTGGTGTGGTGTGGTGTGGTGGTGTGGTGTGGGAGTGGTGTGGTGGTGTGGTGTGGTGGTATGGTGTGGTGTGGTGTGGTATGGTGTGGTGTGGTGTGGTGTGGTGTGTGTGTGGTGTAGTGTGGTGTGGTGGTGTGGTGTGGTGTGGTGTGGTGTGACGACAGTAGTTCTGACAGGTATCTCTTTTCAGTCGTGTGGTGTGGTGTGGTGAGGTGTGACTACAGTAGTTCTGACAGGTCTCAGATATCTGGTGTGGTGTGGGTGTGGGTGTGGTGTGGTGTGGTGTGGTGTGGTGGGTGTGTGGTGTGGTGGTGTGGTGGTGTGGTGGGGGTGTGCTGTGGTGGTGTGGTGTGGTGGTGGGTGTGTGGTGTGGTGTGGTGTGTTCTGACAGGTATCTCTGTTCAGTCGTGAGAGTGGTGTGGTGTGGTGTGTTGTGGTGTGTGACGACAGTAGTTCTGACAGGTATTCCTGTTCAGTCGTGTTGTGTGTGTGTGGTGGTGTGGTGTGGTGTGGTGTGACGTGGTATCTCCTTTTCAGTCGTGTGGTGTTGTGAGGCGCGTGGTGTGTGCCTCAACCGATACGCTCCGATCTCTCCTTCCCTTTGTCAGCGAGGGAACGGAGGGGAATAGCAAACAGGCAGAGGAGAGGCATATTGAGTCCGACATGGCGCCCTGTTCCATCACAAGGCTCTGATCAAAAGTTGTGTACTATACAGGGAATAGTGCATAGGGTGCCATTTCAGGAAAAAATAAAAAGCTTTTTATTTGACGGTATTCAACAACAGTGTCCTCCTCTAGGTGCTGCTGCAGGGAGCAGCCAATCACCTACATGTTGCCATGGCCACCACTGGCACATGTGAGTCACCCAGCCAGTCAGGGACAACACAGAACACCCTGTTGCCACGGGACAGCCAATAGGCGAAATAGATGACGTGTCAAGGT
>NW_026287886.1:170000-172500 GCF_023373465.1 Oncorhynchus keta | reverse complement strand
TATTGTCATAGTAACAAGGCTTTATATAGGAAGGAGAGGAGGTTGTGTTTGAAAAGTTTTATAGCCCATGTCCCTTCACAGGGGCGGGCCACTGATTGAGCAGAGCCCTAATCTTATGAAAACCCAAATCTCACATTTTAGAAGATAAAATCACATTTCATCCAATCATAGTAACAGTAATAATTTCATATTCAAACATTTAAATTGAACAACAATTCCACGTGAATCCGATAACTCTGATGTGTAGACTTTCCACTGTAGAGTTCATCTCAGTAATCTTATCATTGACGAGAATATCTCAGATGACAACCGAACTGACATCATATTCATTAAGTACCACCGCATATGTTCAACTGGTCGGATTACCAGAATATAGTTAATTTCCCCTCACCTTCTGATGTTCCCAGAATCTCTATGTTAACCAAGGGATTTTCAAATGTCACATCAGTAGGGTAGAGAGAGGAAAAGGGGGAAGAGGTATAGAGACATTGATGTGGAAACAATCAACAACAACAAAGAAAACAGTCAGATCAGTGAGCAGAGACATCTCAGATTAGATACATAGTAACAGTAGAGTTATCTCAGATTAGATACATAGTAACAGTCAGAGACATCTCAGATTAGATACATAGAACAGTAGAGACATCTCAGATTAGAGACATCTCAGATTAGACAGTAGAGACATCTCAGATTAGATACATAGTAACAGTCAGAGACATCTCAGATTAGATACATAGTAACAGTAGAGACATCTCAGATTAGATACATAGTAACAGTAGAGACATCTCAGATTAGATACATAGTAACAGTCATCTCAGATTAGATACATAGTAACAGTAGAGACATCTCAGATTAGATACATAGTAACAGTAGAGACATCTCAGATTAGATACATAGTAACAGTAGAGACATCTCAGATTAGATACATAGTAGCAGTAGAGACATCTCAGATTAGATACATAGTAACAGTAGAGACATCTCAGATTAGATACATAGTAACAGTCATCTCAGATTAGATACATAGTAACAGTAGAGACATCTCAGATTAGATACATAGTAACAGTAGAGACATCTCAGATTAGATACATAGTAACAGTAGAGACATCTCAGATTAGATACATAGTAACAGTCATCTCAGATTAGATACATAGTAACAGTAGAGACATCTCAGATTAGATACATAGTAACAGTCATCTCAGATTAGATACATAGTAACAGTAGAGACATCTCAGATTAGATACATAGTAACAGTAACAGACATCTCAGATTAGATACATAGTAACAGTAGAGACATCTCAGATTAGATACATAGTAAGAGACATAACAGTAGAGACATCTCAGATTAGATACATAGTAACAGTCATCTCAGATTAGATACATAGTAACAGTCAGAGACATCTCAGATTAGATACATAGTAACAGTCAGAGACATCTCAGATTAGATACATAGTAACAGTAGAGACATCTCAGATTAGATACATAGTAACAGTAGAGACATCTCAGATTAGATACATAGTAACAGTAGAGACATCTCAGATTAGATACATAGTAACAGTCATCTCAGATTAGATACATAGTAACAGTCAGAGACATCTCAGATTAGATACATAGTAACAGTAGAGACATCTCAGATTAGATACATAGTAACAGTCAGAGACATCTCAGATTAGATACATAGTAACAGTAGAGACATCTCAGATTAGATACATAGTAACAGTAGAGACATCTCAGATTAGATACATAGTAACAGTCATCTCAGATTAGATACATAGTAACAGTAGAGACATCTCAGATTAGATACATAGTAACAGTAGAGACATCTCAGATTAGATACATAGTAACAGTCATCTCAGATTAGATACATAGTAACAGTAGAGACATCTCAGATTAGATACATAGTAGCAGTAGAGACATCTCAGATTAGATACATAGTAACAGTAGAGACATCTCAGATTAGATACATAGTAACAGTCATCTCAGATTAGATACATAGTAACAGTAGAGACATCTCAGATTAGATACATAGTAGCAGTAGAGACATCTCAGATTAGATACATGCAGTATCTCAGATTAGATACATAGTAAAACATCTCAGATTAGATACATAGTAACAGTAGAGACATCTCAGACACAGTCAGAGACATCTCAGAGGGAAAATCTCAGACACCATCTCAGTTAGTGAGCAGAGAACATCTCAGATTAGATACATAGTAACAGTAGAGACATCTCAGATTAGATGTGTGTGTTAGATTGCCTGTGTCTGTGTGTGTCTCAGTTAGATACATAGTGTGTGTTAGTACATAGTAGTGTGATTAGATACATGTGTGTGTGTGTGCTGTGAGACTATCTCTGCGTGTAGAGACATCTGTGATTACACTTCTCCACTAGACACACAGTGTAAAACCAGACATCCAGTGTGAGGAAGACATGTGAGGTGTGTGTGTGTGTCTGTGTCTGTGTGTGTGTGTGTGTCTGTGTGTGCGTGTGTGTGTCTGTGTGT